>NC_046363.1:25063719-25111177 GCF_011125445.2 Fundulus heteroclitus | reverse complement strand
TGGGCGGTGCCGCCAACAACAGTTTGGACACATCCTCAATCTGAGGTATGATCACTTGTTTAAAATGTTAAGTCACACTGGCTGACCCTATTAAGCTAGTCTTCTAGAAAGAGGAAGGAAGGAAAAAGCCTTGCCCCAGTAATTTCCCTTTCGGGTCACCTGATATGAATTAGGTTTGTGTCATTATGTTTTAAAAACATTTTTCATGTGAACGTTGTAAATAGAAGATGAACGAAGTTCAGTCAATCAAAAGGTTTCTGTACACACACATACGAATGTTTTTTTCCTATACAATTTGACATATTTTAATGTATTTTTTTATTTTACCTAAATGGCTTTCTGTCTTCTGACGGACTCTCTGATCATCATAGGAGACGGTTGCTGAAACCCTGAGGCCCCCTCGCAGAGGGAACAAAGCAGCATGAAGAAAGCCATACATCTGCTGCAGGTCTCGTTACAGTATGAAATCAATTATTATTTTTTTTTTACCCACATGAAAATATTTACAATGAATTACGCAACATGCCAATCAAGTGCCTGGGTTTTGTGATGAACGGAGAATCTGGACTAACTTTGAATAAAGTTATGCTCGCTAATCTCGGAAATGTAAGGTATGTAGGGTACATATAAACGCCTTAAAATAAACTCTCTTATTTATTAGAGAACCAAAAAGCTGTGATCTAACTAAAGAAGAAGTTTGGACACTCCTTCCCCCTTAAAGCTTCCTTCACTTGTCTGGCATAAGATCAACCCATCTACTGACGTCGGTCTGAGGAAAGTTTGCCCACTCCTCACCTCCCGCTGTGAGATGTTAGGGGGGTTTCTTATGTGTACATAAGAAACTGAGGAAACTTTCAAAAGTTTCATCTCAATGAGACTTTTCCTGGTTAAATAAAATAAAAAAAGAAAGTAAAATGCTGAGTAAGGATAATGTTACGTGTGCCCGATGTGTTTACGTGGGAATTTCAGCCATTTTAATCCTAGCTGTACGTTGGGTTGTCCTTACTTATTCCTCAACGGAAAAGACTTCTGCAAAATTTGTTTTGCGAAAAATCTGAAGTGTTTTCTCCTGTCTTTATACAAAAGCATAAATATATTATTTATACTTTTGTATATCCATTTGTCCAATCATGTTGAGCTCACAGTGCTTTAAAGGGGATTGTATAGGCTGTTAAATGTTTTTAAAAAAGTCTAGGTTTTTAATTTCTTTTTTTATAATAAAATGTAGAGTTTGCCATGGCCAAAGTGGAGGTAAGGTGTCTGGCACTGTGCACATCAATGCGGCGCGTTTTCTAAATGATACAATTCTTAAGGCAAAGGTGTGGGTAAAAAACATAAAAAATAAGCAACCCAAATCCCACAAAATATTTAGAGAGAATTCTGGAGAAGTATTGACCACTTTAAAAACATTTTTATTATCCAGTTATCAGCTCTGACAGCTATACACATGTTATAAACCTGCATCAGTTTAAATCCAGTTTAAGTTCCTCACAATAATCTGGTACTGATGTGGCGATACAGAAGAAGACGACTACTTCCAGTCATCGCTAATAAAACATTGTTCTGCAAACTGTCTAATTGAGGGCTGCATTTTATTTTTATGGCTCATGCTCTTTGCTTGAATAAGTGTTGTTTTTGTTTTTTTTTGTCTCTTTAGCCATGGCAAACTAATGCTATTTTAAAACTTTGTTTCATCTGAACATTCATTTCCTGTGTTTTCTTGATCAGAATTAATATCAAAGCCGAATTCGGCCATCGGTTATGGTCAAAAGTGCTCAGTGTTTTACTGCAGCCTGAATGGTTCCCGTTTATAAAAGTGACGGTTGAACGACGCTGAACTGCTGCTTTAAATGCTTCCTCTCCTGTTCTTTCTTGACGAACCAGGACCTGGAGAGAAAAACCAGCCTGCAAAAAGTGCCGAGTCTGCAGAAAGACTCCCTGAGGAGGATTACCTAGTAAGACAGCAAAACTCATGACACTGTATTATGTAACAGTACTTTGTGTTGTCCTCTTGCTTTATTTTTGAGCATTTAAAATTAGCCAATGATCAATTGCTTTTATTTACCGTTTAATCTTAGGTTCGCTTATTTTTACTTTGCTGGAGAATCGTTGTTGTCCTTTACCCTCAAAAGTTTTGAACCTTTTTTTTAAGAAAAACATGTTCTCTCCTTTAGGTATCTGAAGAAAAAAGAGCAGATCAAAGCGCAGACTCAGATCAGCACTCCTCTGTTCCTCTGTCCGTGGATGCGCCCGGCACCTCGGACCGGGCCGACGTGAAGAGCAGACCCGAGGGAACGACGCAGTCTGGCCCTGACCCGGATTCATCTTCCGACTCCTACACCCTCCTGACACCTTCCCTCGACGGGCCCCCAGTCTCACTGCTCGGCACAGAGACTCTTGGAGGTGCAGAGTTTTCACAGGCTCAAGAGGAGCTTCCACAAGAAGAAGAACTGCATCTGCAAAATAAGGAGGAGGCGCACCCGGAGGGAGAGGAGTCAGGTGAGTATCCACACACCAGTGACACGGAAAGATGGTCAGGTTGTTGGGTTATTAACACACAGCACTGATCTCCCATAAATGTGGGTAAATTTGTTTTATTGCAGCTGCATTATGTGAAAAATTATCTATTAACCTCTAAAACAATTTTAACTTTTAATTTGAGAAAATGTTTTCAGTTTAGAAAAATGTGTCATGTTTTAATAAAAATAGTTGTTTTTAACCAGTTCAACAATTATTAGCATCCTAACTGTTTATATTTCTCTAAATCCTCCTTTGCCACTAGGATACAGTGCAGTCTTTTTCTATAAGAAAAGAGTTTTTTTCTATAAGAAAAAAGTTTTTGTCTGGTTAACCTTATCTGGGCTGACTGGGCCACGTTTTTTTTTTTTTTTGCATTACTGTCTTGCTGAAAGATCCGATGGAGTGTTTTTTTTTTTTTTGTTTGTTTTTTTTTTTGTACTAGGAAGTGGGATTCCCAAGTTTCTAGAGGCAAATGCAACAAAAATATTAATTTAAATCCTGTGTGGGGGTGTAAAAACTCCTGTGATCCTGTGTTTGGCAATATGGCAGCGTGGACATGTAAAATGTAGGAAAGGTGGCTGATAGAAACCTTCTGAACTGTAAATGGATATAAACTATCTCTTTACATTTGTGTTTTAAGCAATAAAGTTAAGAGAAAAAAATATTATAGTTGTCTATGGCTAGCATTTAGACACCAGACTAATTGGCAAATTTAATCTAACTCTTAGCAAGGAAGCTCCCATCTTAGGTGGACGTCATTCCCACCGCCGAGACAAAGTTCATAATGCCATGAACTCTTGACATGTTTCCAGGAGCCTTTGAAAGATAAACAAGCCCACAATAGTGGGCAATAACTTTAAACTGATTTCATTTAGATATCAAAAATACTTTTATGTTTTTGATGGTAAAACAGAAATCCAGCAGGCCTCCCAACAACCAGTTGGGGTAGATGGCACTCCATGGCCAGAGGATCACCATTTTCTACTGTTCTGTAACAGATTACCATAGTTAGATGGTAATGGTCCAAAAAGCCTTGATTTTTATTTGTTTATTTTTTTTACCTGCAACATTAAGATGGTGGGGTCTAAAATTCAGGCCCTACCACCTGGTTCAGGCTTGTGGGGGTGTAATGATATGTTTTTTTTCTTTGATATCTTTGGGTCTCCTGCCAAAGCAGCATCATTTAAACCTTCATCACTTTTAATCAATCGTCTGATGGCTACTAACAGCTGGATGATTCGCCATGTCCTAAAGAGCTAATCCCAAACTGCGTTGTTGAACATGAGCAGGAGTTAAACGTGCTCCAGTGGCCTCCACAGTCACCGGATCTCAGTCCAAGACAGAACTCCATCATGGACGTTCAGCCGACAGATCTGCAGCAACTATGTGATGCCATCATGTCAATATGATCCAAAATCTGTGAGGCATGTTTCCAACATCTTGTTGAATTGATGCTACTAAGATATCATCAGTTCTGAAGCCAAAGGGTGGTACTGATCCATTCCTATCTACATGTACCTATTAAAGTGGCAGTTTCATAATACTCTTATAAAATATGTATCAGAGCTGAGTTTGAACATAAAAACCTTTTTATTTGCAGTAAAGCACAGAAAGTTCATTTCAATAGGTGTCCAAATGCGGCATTGTTAAAGATCTCTTCCCCCTTTGTGTTCAGGAGTCGGTGAAGAAAGGACAGAGAACAAAGGGGAGAAGGTAGAGCTAGAGGAGAGGAGGAAAAAGTCTCTCCTGGAGCAGATTGGAAGAAAAGAGGAGGAAGAGGAAGAAGTGGAAGAAGAATTTCAGGTGCCGCAGCCAGAGAACGACGGCGTGTTCTCTCTTAACAAATGCATCCTGGCCGCTCTCATTCTGTTGGGCCTCGGCACCGTCTTTTTCTCTGGTGAGCATCACTCCTCTGCCTTTTTGTCACGGCGTTTTAGGCTTTAAACACATAAAAGTGGGAAGTAATAAAATAACAAGACTAAAGGGAGGCTCTGAGACTGAGGTGCATTATGCCTGCAGGTGTCTTCATGGACTTCGACGAGGGTAGGCTGTTTTTATTAGTCCTGTTGTGTGTACACGGATGTAAAATAATGCAACTCTTCTTGGCAGCAGTGTGTTTTGAAAAAAGTGCACGCAGAACTTTGCATGGGATGCTTTTCAAAATCCGCATTTAAAGTCCCCAGTGCTTTCGCTTTGTTTTGGTTTGTCCTGACATTGATATTAAAATGACACATAAATTAGCTACACTAAAGTCTGAAGGGTCTAGTAGCCTGACCATCATGCTTATTGCGATCAGTGAAAGGAATTTTATACAGTTTGAGGTTAAAATAAAACAAGAATTTTCTAGTTTTTATCCAGAAGTTTGCAAACTTGCCCCCTTTTTTTTTTAGAAAAGTTGATATTGGTTTATACATTCCTTCTATCTTTAAATTTGCAGAACATTTTTTGCTTGGCATTTTTATTATTTGTGCAGCTTACCTTTTTACAAGCTAAAGATATTATGCTGATTTGAAGTTACAGTCATCCACATTGATTCTACTGCCTATAATGATTTGCAGAGGGTGATTATACAACAAGGGAACTGAAGGATGCAGAAACACCAGGAAAACAGGTCAGTCTCCCTCTCTTCTGTCTGTTTTTATTGACATCACATTTATCCAGTGTGTATGAATTTGTACGTGTACAGTGTGGGGCTGAATCGATTCCACAAGTAACTCAAGTAGCGACGTTACAGAAATTCCTCCAAGCATATTTGATTTAATGCTTTATTCAATCATTGTGATTGTGTACTGCTCACCATGTTCCCCCAGGGCAGATATCACTGTTGCTCAATAAGCTCATGCCAAAAGATCAGATATGAAAAAACGTTTGGTCGCAAGTGGAAAAATAGAAAGCAGCAAATGGATTCATGCATCACAAAATACTTTTATAAACAAAAGATGAATGTATTTCTGATTGAAACCGCCTTCCTCAAAGTCACAGTGTTTACTGTGAGGTTAGTGAGTTATGATGCCCACACAGGAGTAGACGGTTTTAGACATTTTAAAGCATTTTCAACAGGTCCCCCATCAGCGCCGTCCAGTCGCTCTGTGCTTTTATATAAACATCAATTTGCAGCTTTATTTTGAGAGGGAATCATTTCCTCTTTCACAGAGCAAAAATGCATACAAGATCACTGCTCAGCTGCCTTTAAACTGAGCTAAATATACTCAGGGGAGAGACAGTTTTTTTTTTTTTAGATCATCAAAGGACACAGCGTACACTGAGCAAGCCCGAGATGGGAGATTAAAGTTGGTCCCCTTCTTATCTTTATGATGCCGTTTTGTTCCTGGACGGTAGGCTGTTTAAAGCAATGAAACGGAGCTGCACCAGATGGGAAATTGTGCAATTGCAATACAAATTTCATCAGTGACTAGAACAGTCTGGACCGATAACCAGAAGGCTTTCTTGTCTACGGTTTATGCTATTTTTAAAGTCCTTTTAATCAGGAGCCAGCGGAAGTCGTCTCTGGTTTTACGGAGCATAGGCTCATGTAGCTGTGCCCCTCCCCAACCCGTTGCTATGGATTGCAGGTCAGCTAGCTGTGAGAAGGCGGCTGCGTTTTATATATGCGGGAAAGACTGGCTGTGTGTTTTTATTTATTTTTTATATAAATATATTTTCTGTATTTCTTTATTTACCAGGACAGTGCATATCGACGACGATACACCTGTAACATGTCAGAGTTGGCCAAAGGCTAATTTTCATCTATAGTCCTGTTTGCCTGTTGTACGGTGGCACCCTAAAAGAAGCATAAAATATTATAAAGTGTTAAACTAGAGTTGAAACAAAATATTAGGGCTGTGTTATTCCATTGTAGCATTAAAGCAGCGACAGTAAAGACGCAATAATACAAGTAAAATTAGTCTGTGGAAACAGCAGTTATTTTAAGCACAAGCAGCAGTAACAAAGGGTTTAGTAACGGCATAAAAACGACAATGCAAGGGTCATGCATTAGTAAGCGGGTTAAAACATTGGATAGAGACAGAATAAAATAACAGGCGTTGTTAGTGAAAAAATTATAATACAATTGTAAATATTTCCTATTAAAAATAATCACAGTGTGAAAACTAAAGGACTAACGGTTATAGTGATGCTGTTTACAACAGTTGTGAAGCTATGGACTGATTGCCAAAACTTTTTCTTTTTAAACAAAAAGCAATTACAACATGTTATAATTGTTTTAAATTTTTATCATGAAACCATCGTATCTTTGATTAAGCTATCTAATAATGTCAGACCAATTCCCATCTAACGTGGATTAAGCCAGATTTCCATCACCCTTTTATCTTCTCCAATGCTTCAACAAGTCTTGCTGGTTTTCATCAGATTTGGTTGTGAGCATCCACTTCTGTGAGCGTCTGTTCAACTGAGCAAAAGTACTGTGGATGGAAAGCAACCAAAGAACTGTAGTCTAATGGAGTGTTTTGTGCTACTAATACGGCACACATTGAGGGTGCAACAATTGTGTTTCAAAACGTGTGCTGCCTCGGATCAGTGGTCTGGAACTCCAGTCCTCGACAGCTGGTGTCCTGCAACCATTGGATGCGTCTCTGCTTCATCACACCGCACTCCAGTATGAGCTCATTTGCACAACTCTGCAAAGCTTGACTGCATACCAGAGAGGCAGATTAGCTGTTCGACTCGGGTGGGTAAGGCAAGGGACACAAGTTGCGGGACATCGGTGCTCGACGACTGGAATGTCAGATCACTGCCTGAGAGAAAGACGATTTTTAGGTTTTTCAAGTTCATTTGTACAAGATTGGGGCTTTCTTTTTAAATGTATTTTTGCGTAGCATAAGTGTCTTGCAAAATTATTTAAACCCATCAACTTTTTGTCTTGGTCTTTCACATAAAATCCCAATATAATACCATTGAAGTGTATGCTTTTTTTTTTTATTGTGTCAAAATGCAATATTGCAACCGATTAAGAGAAAGGAACTGATGTATTAGTTTAAAAAAAAACCAAGTAAAATCAAAAACGTTTGTGTTTAGTTGCCATTATGGTGATACCCGCAAAAAAACCCAAAATATTGCAACCAACTGTCTTCCAGATTTAGAGTTGGCTTATCTCAGAGAACGCTGCTCAGTTATGTGATAGTGGGAAGAGAATGACACTACTACCACTAGTACTAAAACTACTACTACTAACCAAGCTACTGTAAATATGGCCGTCCATCTGACAGGCTGTGCAAGGAGCTAGTTAATTAGAAAACCAGTCCAGTGGCCCATTGTAGCTCTGGAGAAGCTGTTGAGATCCAAGTTAAAAATAGAATATAGGTATCCTTTATCGTCCCTCAGTGGGGAAATGCAGGTGTACCGGCCGCAAATGTAGAGTCACACAAGGTAAAATGTAATTACCAAATATACCTGACTGTACAAATAGGGCACATAGGGAAGAGTTGGTTGATTAGACTACTATTGGTTATATACTCCACAAATGTGGCCTTTATGCAAGACTGCAGAGTGATAGCTATTATTTGAAGAAAGTATTAGAGGTCTCACTTTCAGTGTACCAAAAACCATTGAGGAGATGGTTTGGGGAGGGTCTGTTGACAGATAAATAGTTTTGGATTCTACAAATCTCGAAAGATAATTGGAACTAAATCCAGGGTTATGCCTGTTAGAGGCTGCTAAAGGTTTGAGGCAGGTGTCCGTCTTCTGTTAGGAAAACGACCCCAATCTTGAAACCTGAGCTACAAAGGAAGGGTTCAGAGCAAAGCACACTTGTCTTTTCCAATGGCCCAGTCAAAGTTTAATCCCTGTTGAGAATCTACAGCAACTTAAAAACTAATGTTCAGGCTGTCTCCATCTAAATGAACTTGAGCTATTTTACCAAAAATGGGCAGAGCTGGTCTGTAGATGTGCAAGGCCAGTACAGTCATGCCTATAAATTTGCAGCTTTAAATGCAGCGAGAGGTCATCCTTTAAAGTAGTCAGGGGATATGGAAAACTTTTTTTTTTCACTTTGTTTCATTTAAAACCATGTTTCCTTTCCCTCCACTTAAAATTTTGTAACTAGTTTATGTTGGTTTATTAACAATTATTAACTACTTTATGTTGGTTTATCACATATACTCGCAGCAAAACTTTGAAAAAGTAAATTTGTGACTACGTACATGATTATTTCAAAATATTACATGATAAAAATATTAAATAGTAGCAGTTGTAGAGCAATGACCTTAAAATACACGCATTTACTGTGCCGTGCTTGTTAGACAGACCTGGGCAGCAGTGCATCACCAGCTGTTCACCACTTTCTGCTTGGAAATTGTTTGTTCTTGTTTATATCGAGTCAGTCTGGTGCAAGTGGTGCAAATTCAGCCTCTGTTTTTTCTCTGTGTGTGTAATTTGTTGACAGGAGTGGCTTAATCCCGACGTATCTCCACATTTGGACGCCAACAGCTCCGAGCTCCTGAGTAAGCTAGCTGAAGGGAACCAGCAGATTTCTGCACTCCAAGCTCAACTTCAGGTGTGACTCCATTCTGTCTGCTGCTTCGTCTCACTTTAGCGCATTCGTTATGTATATATATGTGTAAAACAAATGAGAGTCTTTGCGTAAATGTGTCAGCGGGTGCGTAGCGTGCTCATGGGACCTTCATTACCTCTCCGTTATTTCCCCCCCCCCCCCCCCCCTCCTACCAGGCACAGAAAGAGGAGCTAAAAGTAGCCAAGGAGCAGGCAGCGGAGGGAGTGAAGGAGCGGCTGCTTTGGGAGGAGGTGGAGAAGGAAAACAGTAGGTTGAAGACAGAGATTGCATCTCTCCCAGTCCTTCAGAAAGAGAACGACAAGATGAAGAAGGAGCTGGAGTCTGTCCCGACCCTACAGAAAGAGCTAGAAACCCTGAGATCCACTGTAGCACACTTAAAAGTCTCCCCAGGTACAAAAGCACAGAGTGAGCAGGTGAAGGGGCTTACCAACTAAATCAGCAAGGGAAAGCAGAGCCAGATTAGTCTTTTGCTTTTATTGCAGACTTCATGTCTCATTTTTAACTTCTGTGTCTCTTTCAGCGTCCGGTCAAGCAAGGATGAAGCCCTCTACAGTACCACCTAGTGGCCAAACAGAGGATGGCAGGCAGGACGCAGCTGAAAAACAGTCCAGGAAGACGTGGGAACCCCAGAGGCAGAAGAAGGATCCAAAAAGGGATAAATATGAAATGAATGACAAGAAGCAGTGGAAGGATAAAGATAAGTCTGTAAGGAAGGAAGGAGATGAAAAGGAGGTTAAAAAGGGAGATAAAAAGGAGGGGAAGAAGGGAAAACATGACCATGGCAAGTTTGAGAGGAACAAGGGTGAGCCAGATAAGCAAAAGAGGCAAAGTGATGAGACAAAACAGTGGAAGGAGAAAGAGCTGAAGAAAGGGAAAGGTGAACGAGGAGATGAGGGAAGGCCCTGGAAGAACAAGGAAGGTAGGAAAGAGTGGAAGGAAGAGAGCAATTGGAAAAAGGGAATCTTTGAGAAGGTGCACGAAGGTGAGGAATGGACAGGGAAGAAGGAGAAAGAGTGGCGGGGAGGGAAGAATCAGAAGCCAGACGGAGGAGAAGAGATGGGGTGGAAGAAAGGGAAACATGGAGCAAAGGAAAAGCAGGAAAGAAAAGATGGGAGGCAGAAAGGAGATATGAAAGATGCTGAGTGGAAGGAGAAAGCTGGCAAGGATCACGGTCAGGAAGGCAAGGAAAAGGGTGAGAGAAAGCAGCGGGACAATGTCAAAAGCCAGGGCAAAGAGAGGACGGCGAAGGATGAGAGGAAACTGGGGAATGAGTATGAGAGGAAGAGCAAAAATGGCAAACAAGAGAAGGAGCTGAAGGCGAAGGACGAGACCTCGGAGCAGTTTCTGATCAAAGAGACGAAACTGAAAGAGAAAAGACACAAGGCAGACTGGGGAAAAGACCAGGCGCACTCACCGAAAACCAGAAACAACCAGAAGTCTCCAGGTCACCACGGCCACAAGGGGGAGCACCTGTATGGAGAGCGAAAGCCCGACCACAGCCACTCTAAATCCTCTGTGGGACAACCAGAGTACTGGCTCCAACAGAGGGAGCGCCTCCAACACGACTCCAGGCCGCCGCAGCAGTGCCACACGCTGGAGGCCTGCGCCCAGAACGAGGGGCTCCTCCCTGTGCCGCTGGCCGAGTTCCAATCCCTCCTGCAAACGTACCTCGCCAGGGCGGAGGAGGCCGGGGTGGACGGATCCAGAACGGCCGAGCTCAGAAAGCTCGCCTCGGAGTTCTTCAAGGATGGGACTTTTGTGCACGACCAGAGGAGCTTCCAGGACTTCGCTGACGACCTGGCGGATATTTTGGAAGACTTGGTGGAGGGAGAGGACGGCGGAGAGAAAGACAGCGATCTGGAGGACGAAATGGAAGGCTTCGAGAAAGAAGCGCTGAAAATGTTTTCACTGCCAGGAGGAGGAGAGAAGGAGAAGAGGATGAAGGAAGGGAGGAAGGAGAGCAGACAGGAACGTGGCTGATGATGAACTGGACACGCTTTCTTTGTTGACTACAGTTACTTCAATATGTTCATCAGGCCGTCGTCCTTATTTGTGCCACTACCATCCTTTTTAATCCGTGTTGCTAAACTTTAGAGCATTATTCTGCCTCATGCCTTCGCCGTTTTGCACTGGCTGATGGGGAAAGCAGCAATTTCCTAATAAAGGCTCTCAGTGTGATTTTTAAATCTGGAGTTTGTCCGGCCCATGGACATGCTTTGATCTAAATCCCTGTAGCTCTGTCTGTGTTTAGGGTGGTCCCGCATCTCCGCTCTCCGTTTTCTTCCAAGCAACTGACCAGCTTTTTTTTTTCTTTTCTTTTTTCCTTGCTGAACACGACATCCCCACAGCATGATGCCGCCACCACCGTGTGGGTTCATGGCGTCTCTCTGGTCTTCCGCCACGCACCCTCTGGAGGGTTACTTTTAAAAACCGCTTTCTTCTCGCAAAGGTTTTTTTTTTTAACATGAAAAGCTGGGTCCAGATTTTTTTGCGTTGAGCTACGGACACGTTAAGGAAACATCCACGGGTGTTAAAATGTTTCGTGACGCTGGAGTTTAAACCTGCTGGAACGGTTTGGATGCTCTGATCATTTAGAGTAAAGCTTTTTATTTAAACACATCCTGTTCATGCAGCTCTGCACTATTAATGTAATGACTTATTAAACCGTTTTTTTTGTTAAAGCTGGCTTCAATGTGGATTACTAGACGAAGATGGTGAATAATTTATGTTTCAGAATTTGGCATTGACCTTTTTGTTATTGTTGTATATACTGCAGGCAACATGTTTTATTTAGGGACGTATTTAATTGTATTGTTAAGCAGACATTGTGTGGAAAAAATACATTTGTTGCACTTAAAGTACTTCTGTGGTACGTTTTCACGCCATCTTCATTTTCAATAGGTTTATGTGTTACATTAAAATCTGCGTTATCATTTGTATGTTTACAGACTTGTTGATTGTAGTTCCTTTGTCATGCAGAGAATTTGAGTTAAGATGTTTCTTTTTGCTTCTGTTACAACAATAAGAAAATAAACTGATATCTTTTTTTTCGGGGTGAAATAGTTTTATTGTCTTGTTTTTAGCTCATAAATTAAAACTTTCTCCGAGAACAACCAATAGTCATGTTAATTTGTCTGTGAACCTGTAAGCCCCGTTAATGAAGAAAGCACTTGTTAGTTTTAGAGCGTGGTTTAAAAAAATGTTGAAGTGGCGTTTCTGACCTTGCAAGGTTAAAATCGACCCTTTTTCAGAACTTTGCTCCTCAGTTTTCATCCTTAGGCTTAACATGCTAATATTACAGACTTCCTAGTAACCCCCCCCCCCCTCCCCCAGCATATTATCTAGCATAAGGTTTGAATTTCTTCCAAATAAATGATTCATTAAAATCAATTGTGTGACCTTTTCGATAAATCAAACTTTCTTTCTCGTCTCTGCGGCCCTTCAAAAATTGCTGGCTCATAACTTTTTTTGCTACACACAGACGCCTGCATCCAAGCTGCCCGGCTGCCAAGTACACCATTATGGTGTTCTCCTAACGGTGGAGTCATTAACATTGGCCAAGGTGAGGCTTTAATCTGAAAGGACCTGAAGCGAGCAGTATTGAAAAGGGCGATGTCCGTATCTCGAAGCTGAGGGGCTTCTCCACAGAGACCTTGTATTAAAATTCCTCTGGGGTGATTTACAGGTCAGACGGAGGAGGAGATGTTAAGTGAGTTCCTGCTAATCAGCAGCTATTCTGCCTCTTTCCTTCAGGATTTCTTCCAGGATTGACCTGTACAGTGCCTTGCAACAGTACCCCCCCCCCACACACACACACACACACACACACACACACACGCACACACGCACACATACACCTGTAATTTAAATGTATTTTTAATCTTATGTGAGGAATCTGCACCAAGTAGTCTCAAGTTGGTTAAGTGAAATATGAAAAATATCTAAACAAATTAAGAAGTTCTGATTTGACTAGTCTCCTTCAAAACTCATGATTAGTGACTGCAGAAGTCCGCCGTTGTGCAATCTACAGGTTCTGGCCATAATAGAATATGGTGTAAAAGCTGTTTTTTTCCCCCCCCTGTAATTCCACTCAAAAAGGCAAACCTGTATTTATATTCATTCATTACACAGAGACTGGCATATTTCAAGTGTTTATTTCTTTTAATTTTGATTACTATAACTGACAAGTAATGGAAACCCTCAAATTTAGTATCTCAGAAAAGTTTAATATTACTTAAGACCAGCACAAATTGAACAGAATTGTTGGCCATCTGAAAAGTATGAACACGAAAAGTATGAATACTTAGTTGGGGCTCTTTTTCTCTGGGCTACTTCAGCAATGCGGCGTGGCATGGAGTCCATCAGTCTGTGGCACAGCTCAGGTCTTAGAGCCCAGGTTGCTCTGATGGTGGTCTTCTGCATTGTTAGTTCTAGCGTGGCACCATTGCCCCTCCCCAGTGCAATGTCCAGGTCACCCCACACGCCAGTGTAAATTGCAATAGCATCAGTTTAGCATTTCATCCCATATGCACAGCAAGCAAGGCAGCCGCTCTTCTTCACCTTCTTTCGTGATTTTATTTGTATCTGCCAGTATCTGCTTTGCCCTACTAATTGTTTTGTTTTTCAATAAATTATTAAATGTATACCTTATTCCTAATACACACAATAAAAAGGAATGTTAACTGTACTGTTATTGGTCCATGCACATTAGATCATTAGTAACATTAAAAATGAAACAATAAACCAAAAGATATTAGTAGGCGTTTACTTAAGCTCTTTAAAATAGTTTTCTACAAGCAGTTTTACTAGAACAGTAGAATAAAATCCTGAAATTATGGCTTTTGGTTTCAGTGTGCTACCCCAAGAGTTTGAGTGGCCCCATCTGGCCACCCCTATGAAACATTTCTGGAGGCGCCACCGCATCTTCCTCTTTAAAATAGCCCATAGATCTTCTATGGGGTTAAGGTCAGGCGTGTTTGCTGGCCAATTAAGAACAGGTATACCATGGTACTTAAACCAGGCACTGGTAGCTTTGGCACTGTGTGTAGGTGTCAAGTTCTGTTGGAAAATGAAACCTGCATCTCCATAACGGTCAGCAGCAGGGAGCTTGAAGTGCTCTAAGACTTCCTGGTAGATAGTTAGGTTGACCTCCTCTCTTGCTCCAGACTCTGGGACCTTGATTACCAAAGGAAATGCAGAATTGACTTTCCTCAGAGAACATAACTTTGGACCACTCAGCAGCAGTCCAGTCCTTTTTGTCCCAGGCGGGACGCTTCTGATGCTGTCTCTTGTTCCAGAGTGGCTTGACACCAGGAATGCGGCAGCTGAAACCATGTCTTGCATACAGTCTGTGCTCGGTGGTACTGAAGCACTGACTCCAGCTGCAGTCCACTCTTTGTGAACCCCCTCCCACACACACACATTTTAATGGGTTTTGTTTCACAATCCTCTCCAGGGTGCGGTCATCCCTATTGCTGGTACACTTTTTGCTACCCACATCTTTTCCTTCCCTTCGCCTCTCTATTAATGTGCTTGGACACAGAGCTCTGTGAACAGCCGGCCTCTTTAGCGATGACCTGTGTCTTGCAGTCCCTGTGCAAGGTGTCAGCTTTTGGACAACTGTCAAGTTCTCCACCTTTGAAGGTGTTCTGAGTTAATTATTAGGTGATTAGAGTGTGGCACCAGGTGCAACATTGGACTTTTTCGCAATTTTCTAATTTTCTGAGACACCGACATTGGAGTTTTCATTAGTTGTCATGTTATAATCATCAAAATTAAAAGAAATAACCACTTGCAGTATATCTGTCTGTGTTTATTGAATGAATATAAAATAGAAGTTTTACTTTTTGAATGGAATTGGATTGGATTGGGACAGAAGGGGAGGGGGTGTACTGGTGACTGTCATGTTAGTTGTTTTTTTTTCTAACATAAGTAAAAAAAAATGTATATGTGTTTTATGGAATCATTAGGAATATATCAGTTTTGTTTTATTTAAAAAGCACCAAAATGCCAGAATTATTATCGCAAGGCAAAACAGACTACAAATGAAATTCAGCCAATTAAGTCAGTGTACTCACATTTGGGTACCAGTCGCCTACACAGTCCAGAACAATCCTGATTAAAAGATCACCTGATCACCTGACAAGGAACATTTTCCCACTGAGACGATAATAAAGTTCTACTGACTGACTGACTGAGGTCGAGTCTTTGGTAAATTCACATTTCTGAACTCAGATTATAATGAATGGATCATGCTAGAACTGAAATACACGGGACAGATGTCGTCTTGGTAAACCATTTATTCCATGTGCAGGTTTTAATTAAAAAGTATTTAGAGCTAAAACTCCAGCAAAGCCCTACTACTAATAATAATAATTTTAACAGGGAAATCCTAGGCGAACTTTGTCAAATACTACTACTACTACACTTTTGTGCAAAAGTTTGATTTCATGATGAAAAGTATGGGCCTAAAAGCCTGACATGACTGAAACATCATTAGTTCAACTTTGTAGTCCAACTGTTCTTAAGATTTGCTTTTAGTTTCTATTTTACCATGTTTTATTTTGTTTCTACTTTTTATTCCAACTTGCTTTTATTCTGTTTCATTTTCCTATGTTTTAATCATGTAAAGCATTTTGGATTGTCTTTGTACTGAAATGTGCTATACAAATAAATGTGCCTTGCCTTACTACTAATAATAAACTATATTTAATAATCCCTCTGTTTTATGTTTTGATTTTTGGCTGATAAACATGCAAGATATGTAAATAACAAGTTGTAATTTCTTGTCTTGTGATTCCCCTCCTCAACCTCAGTGGTAAAGATGGCCAAATGGATAGAAAGACTGTCCTCTAGTATTTTCCTTTAACCCGTTTCTTTCACGACAACAGGCAAACAAAAAAAAAAAACTGTTAAAGATTTCTTAGCTAGTCAAAGTAAAAATCTATTGAAACCTAATTCTATCCGTGGTCAACTGTATATTTTCTCCTTCTGTTACTGTTAGCCGATCTACTGGCACTTCTCCATGACCGCTAACGCATTGCCAGGCAACAAGGCAGCGAGTTTGCAAAGCACCTTGGTTAATGTAGTGCTTCATTAAAATGATCAAATCGGACACTGAAACCGGATAAAACCTGCATAGATAAAATAAATAAAAAGATAGGGCTCTAGATAAACCATTTTAAACATAAGTTTTTTTCTTGTTATATTTTATCTATCATGTTTTAGTTTGTCTTGTGATTTCCCTCCGTCAGTGGTAGAGTCCAACCCCCCCAGCCGAATGGAACAGTCCACACTAAGTCCGAACTTTCCTCATTTTGTCTGGCTGCCTGCACCAGTCGGACTCGCCGTGAGACTTTTCCAAGCTTAAACTCTTCCATAGAAGTATTATACCACGACGAAAAAATGGTAAGAGTAGTTTTTAAGGTTTATGGAGAGATTTGTATTGGAATGTAAGCTTGTAAAGTTATTTCAGGAAAGATGAACCGGTTGTTCATTGCGGCAAAAATAAAATTTGAACTCCGCAGAGGAGCAGCAGAGATTTTAGTTCACTAACGGATTTTTTTTCTGACATCTTTTGGCACAAAAAGACTTAGCCAGACTCTTTTTGTCGTTCAGCTACACATTAATGATGCATATCTGAGCTAAATTTCGTTGTACTGCTACCTGGTAGGAAGAGAAACACAAATATCAATACAATGTAAAATAATTGAAAGTATAACATAGCTATGATAAGCAGAAAACTTGTAATTTTAGGTTCATCTGGGCTTTTCTCTGAAAACGGTTTTAAAAATAATTGTTATGGGGTTTAGTCAGTCTTTGCGCCTTTTTTTTTTTAAATGGTCTAACCTCTCTTAACGGTTTTCGTTCCCGCCGTTAATCCAAACGGTCGGGAGGCCAGTCACGTGATCAGGGAACTCGTTTTTAAACCGCGAAACTCAGAGAGCCCAAATGGGTTTTCCTTTAAAGTTCCGGAGCTGCTTGATTAATTAACAGCGGTTCTGTCTCTACCGGTACATGGTCTGCCTAAGCCTAAAGCAACAGCTTTGGGCCAGCGGAGCGGACAGAACCGCTTGACTGAGCTGGGGGCGGGTTTATGGAGACCGTTGACCAATCAGAATGTGTTGAGCGCCATGATTGATTCTCAAGACTTGTCTTTTAATTTGTATGTCGCCTGATATGAAAGAGGTGATGCAGTCAGCAGCACATTCAGGTCCACGTGTGGCTCCAGGTCATTTCATGCTGACATGACCCAAGTTTAGCTGGCGAGGAAAGCACATTGCAGGTCATCTTTGCTAAGAAGTCATTTTTTTGTTGCATTTTCTACGCGGCCAGTTTAAGAAATCCCCATCATCTTCAGAAAATATCATGAAAGATAGAAATTCTGCTGCAAATGAAACAAAAACAGTTTTTATTTCTGTCCTTTATAAACAGGTATTCACTAAACCCCCTCTGTTCTAGTAAAGATGAGCTGCTTAACCTTTGTTGCCATGGAAACCACATCATTAGCACACACTAATTGAAGGATTTTGCACCACTTTTAGTTATTTTGCAATCATTGTTTTTAAAAACCCACTGAAAGCCGTTTTGTTCCACCAGGCTTGTAGGTCAGGATTTTATTGAGCTTTTTTTTTTATTATTATTTTTTTTTAATATTATCTCCACTATGAATGTTTTGTGACTCTGCGTCTGTGGAAGGCGCTGCAGAAACCAACTTCCCCTCCTTCCTTCCTTCTCCAGCGTGAGTGCATCTCCGTCCACGTGGGCCAGGCGGGCGTCCAGATCGGGAACGCCTGCTGGGAGCTCTACTGCCTTGAACACGGGATCCAGCCGGACGGCCAGACGCCGGGTGGCAATACCGTCGGAGGAAGAAACGACTCGTCCAGCACCTTCTTCAGCGAGACCGGGGCGGGGAAGCACGTCCCCAGAGCGGTCTTCGTGGACCTGGAGCCCACCGTCATCGGTAAACGGCACCTTTTATTTGGGCTCGGTCGTAACTGAAGCAAATAAACTGATTAAAACGAGCGTCTCCCCTCAGATGAGGTGCGCAGCGGCACCTACCGCCAGCTGTTCCACCCCGAGCAGCTGATCACCGGGAAGGAGGACGCTGCTAACAACTACGCCCGGGGACACTACACCGTCGGAAAGGAGATCATCGACCCGGTTCTGGACAGGATCCGCAAACTGGTGGGTAGATGCACTTCTTCAGACGTGCTGCACATCTCGGGACCACATTATCTGGTTCTGGTGCTCAGTGAACCTGAGCTGTCCTGTTGTGTTTGAATCCGGAATAATCCAGCTGCCTCTGAAGTTGGCTGAGGAATGTTTTGAAGCCCCCATCTTGGTTCTGTGTCCTAAGGCGGACCAGTGCACCGGGCTTCAGGGCTTCCTGATCTTCCACAGCTTCGGCGGAGGAACCGGCTCCGGTTTCACCTCCCTGCTGATGGAGCGCCTGTCCGTGGATTACGGCAAGAAGTCCAAGCTGGAGTTCGCCGTCTACCCGGCCCCTCAGGTCTCCACGGCCGTGGTGGAGCCCTACAACGCCATCCTCACCACCCACACCACCCTGGAGCACTCGGACTGCGCCTTCATGGTGGACAACGAGGCCATCTACGACATCTGCCGCAGGAACCTGGACATCGGGCGCCCCACCTACACCAACCTGAACAGGCTGATCAGCCAGATCGTGTCCTCCATCACCGCGTCCCTGCGCTTCGACGGCCCCCTGAACGTGGACCTGGCGGAGTTCCAGACCAACCTGGTGCCGTACCCCCGCATCCACTTCCCCCTGGCCGCCTACGCCCCGGTCATCTCCGCCGAGAAGGCGTACCACGAGCAGCTGACCGTGGCCGAGATCACCGGCGCCTGCTTCGACCCGGCCAACCAGATGGTGAAGTGCGACCCTCGCCGCGGCAAGTACATGGCGTGCTGCCTGCTGTACCGCGGCGACGTGGTGCCCAAAGACGTCAACGCCGCCATCTCCGCCATTAAAACCAGGCGCACCGTCCAGTTCGTGGACTGGTGTCCCACGGGCTTCAAGGTGGGCATCAACTACCAGCCTCCCACGGTGGTTCCTGGAGGAGACCAGGCCAGGGTGCAGAGGGCCGTGTGCATGCTGAGCAACACCACCGCCATCGCCGAGGCCTGGGCCCGGCTCGACCACAAGTTTGACCTCATGTACGCCAAGAGGGCCTTCGTTCACTGGTACGTGGGCGAGGGCATGGAGGAGGGGGAGTTCTCCGAGGCCCGGGAGGACATGGCCGCCCTGGAGAAGGACTACGAGGAGGTGGGAGTCGACTCCATCGAGGGAGAAGACGAGGAGGAGTACTAAACCGAGCAGCCAGCCATGTTTGATCCCGCTTCCATGTTTGATTCCGCTGATTCCCACAGTTTTTAATTTGGTGACGAGTGGAGTTGTGTTTTTAAAACCTGGGATATTTTCTGTGGAAATAAAGTTGAAGGAAGTGCAAGAAACTCTGAATATGTTTATTTTATTTTATTTTTCGCCACACACGGCATAGGGAATTTTGTAAAGTTTGAATTTGGTGTCTGGCCTGTGGCCTGCGTAAAATGGCTGTTAAATCATTTTTAAATTAGTCAGGAACGGCGGTGATCGGGTCCACATGGCTCCCACTCTGTGGATATTTATTTAGATATTTTCTAGGTTTGAAGTTAGTGGAAAAGTAACAGACTATATAAAGATATGGATATGTCTTGACTGCGTATATATGTATCCACCCATCCATCGTCCATCTGGTAATCCATTGATCCTTTTTTTTTTCAGGTCCATTTATAGTAAAGCATGGGTTAAAGTTTTCTGTCGCTGCGACGGATTTCAGTCAGTTGGAAAATAAACACAAAAAATGGATCCACTTGGTTCCGTTTAAACCAGGGATGTCAAACATATGGCCCGCGGGCCGGATCCGGCCCCCCGAACAATTTAGTCCAGCCCTGTGGCTAAATGCATTATCATTATAATTATTATTTTTTTTTTTCCAGTGTCCTGTCTGGCAATGTGGCAATAAGATAAGATCTTTGTGGCAATAAGATTTGACTTTCACAAGTGGACAAGATAAAAGGAAGAGAATGATAAAACAATTATTGAAAAAAACATGTACTTCGTTTAGTTGAAAATATGCAGTTCCTATATTGTCCACGAGGGGCGCTGTGTTTTAATTAGCAGATTAAGCTTCAGGTGTGGAAAAATTCAAATCATTTCTTAATTTTTATCTGTTTGATGTGTTTAGTCATGCAGGACAGTGTTTTTAAGTTAAAAAAATGTGAATAAATGTTTTTCAACATTGTACAATCACTGTGATCTTATGCATAATGCACAAGTAAATGTTTAACCGAGTAAAAGTATTGTTGAAATTGCACATACTTTTCTTAAAAACGCTGAGGTTATTCATAATATATTGTGTAAAAGTGAAATTAATTTAATATAAAAATCAACAAGTCCACTTTTATTAGTTCTATTTAATCTTGCAATGAGTTAACTCGTGTGGCCCTCTTGAGATCAGATTAAGCTGTATGCGGCCCCTCAACCAAAATGAGTTTGACACCCCTGGTTTAAACTTTAATTCAAAGTATTAAACCGAAGCTGCTCCCAACCAATGAAACCTGGCAGAACCGGAACATTAGCCAATCAGAAAGAGAGTAGGGCGGGTCTTTGCAAAGCGGACATCTGCCAGTCAGGTTTGTCGGTGTTCAATCATTTTAACTTTTAGGAGAACTCAAACTGGTCACAGAAGGCATTAATAAAAATGGTGATCAAAGTTTTTCTTTTGGATTTATGCGAACCAGTAACTCAGAAAGGAATGAACATCTGAGAACAATTCCCATCTGTAAGTGTATCGCTGCCCTTGCAGTTAAATTAACGATGAAGTAATGTTATTTCCGCCTGTGGCCATCATATCTGTCCGCGTTTATTACAAATATTTTCTGAAAAAATGACTTCTGCCTGTATTTTAATGGTCAGAGTCTCAGCTTAAAAAGTGGGCCGGTGACCATCTTCAGCGGTAAATGGACGAGAGGCGGGGACGCGGCACATCCTGGACAGGCCTCCAGTCACGCAGGGCTAAAACAGTTTTACTAAACTTCAAAGAAAGTTAAAGAATGCCTTTTTATAAACTCGTGAGTTGTGATCATTAATTGTTGAGCCATAACAGGCAAAGCAGAGACTGATTATTGTAATGTGCGATCCGTATTAAAATGTATGACCTCATCATAGTGTTGGTTATGTGTCCTGCCATACAATCCTTGTATGTTCATAGGATTGGTTTATATTAAATGTGACAGGGAGCCAGTGGACTTAGTGTACAAGTAGATGATGTAATGATGCAAGCTGCTATCTTTTGTACCAGTTGCAGTTTATGGAGGGTTTTCTGGGGGGAAGGAGCTGAAATTGTAAAAGTCATAAGGTGAGTGAAATGTGGACCAGCTTGGCAAAAGTGAGAAGGAAGAACTTGCTTGATGCCACAAAGATGAAAGTTAACCAGGGGATGTTATGCGGAAAGTAAAGGAGAGGATGGAGAGGGCTGTCCAGGATGACGCCAAGGCTCTGAAGCTGAAAGGTGGGAGAGATGCAAGAATTGTCGATGCATATTGTAAAACTGACAGATTTGGTTAAACTTGATTGCACAGTAAGATGGATGGTGCCAAATACAGGGTTATTATTGAGCAGAAAAATGTGTAAAACCGCCTGCGATTTAACACTGGGATAGAGGTCCAGCTTCCAGCAGAACAATGACCTGACGCATACCGCTAAAGCAACACTGAAATGTGTTATAATGGCCTAGTTAAAGTCCAGACCTCAATCCATTTGAGAATGGGCAGAAATCTCAGAGGCAAGATGTGTTGAGCTCATAGAGACAAATCCAAAGCACGGGTGGCTGTAGTTGGGGCAACAGGTGGCTCTACAAAGTACTGTTATACAGTGCTGCACTTTTCCATTATTTTGTCCTAATTTTTGTGCACTTAATAAAAAATATACATCTTCGGCATATTCTGTAAATGAAATGTGCCAAACTGTGAAACAACCCATTTAAATTCCATCTTATGCCAATTGGGTGGGGGTAAATCCTTTTCCATGATGCTGCCACCACCGTGTTTCATTGCGGGGACGGTGTGTTCAGGGAGCAGATACTGTTCTACCACACAGGCCAGAATGTTACATACTGGTCTCAGCTGACCAGAGCACCTTCTCCCACATCTTAGCTGTGCTCAACCAGAAGCCCAACTTCTCATGGCTTTCGTTTTGTTGCTCCAACATTAGGTCCAGATTAGTAGAGCACATGATGCTAAGTAAGTGGAACCTGGAGAACTTACTCAGCTTTTATATTTCATCACGGCGGCTGCACTTTAAATGAATGCAGAAAATGTTTTACAAATTTCAGTCATATCTGGCCTGCCCATTATCTTCGTACTTAACACTTCTATTGTTGACGTTGTTTACGGTGCCACTACTTCATTTTATCTAATGGGTATTAAGATGCATGAGAAAATGCTCTGGCAGATGGTTGCTGGGAATAAAAGAAAATAAATTGAGAAAGAACGAGGAGGAAACCAGACAGACGGCGTGTCATTAAGTCCCGGGATGTGTTCAGTTGTTGATCGCTGTACTTATCCGGGATGAAGTCAAATGTTTCCTCTGGTAAATATTTAGCTTTCACTATAAATCATGAAGACGTTAATTGTTTCCGACGAAATGAAACCAGAAGTGGGATAGTGGACAGAGTTGCTTCATAGCTTTTCGGTCTGTGGTTTAAAAGTCAGTGGAGGACTTTTGTGTGTGTGTGTGTGTGTGTGTGTGTGTGTGTGTGTGTGTGTGTGTGTGTTCTGCTCCAGTTGCTCTGGTTTCCACTCACATATTAACGACACATGTGTCAGGTTAATTATTGATCTCCCATTGTGTGTGAACGAGCAGCCTTTTGTCTCCAATGTCCGTTGGTCCTGGAAGCCCTCCGCTCTCTGTCCCAGGTGGAGTTTTAAGAACACACATTGCATTGCAAAATCATGCACACCCCTGTTCACTATAATTGTATGGTGAACAGAGAATATGTGATTTTCTTATAATTTTCTTACCAATCTGAGCATAATTGTGTTCATTTGTAATCCATTTTGTCCCTAAATAGCTTAAGCTCAGCCTCAAGTCTTCTTTCCTGTATTTACCTCCATCCGTCTACCCCTCATGCTGACCAGTTTCCTATTCCCTTTTAGAAAAAAAAAAAAAAAAAAAGCATCCCCATGGCATTATACTGCCACCGGCATGTTTCAAAGTGCCGGATGATGTGTTCAGATTGCTCTACAGCAGGGGTGTCAAACTCATTTTGGTTGAGGGGCCGCATTCAGCTTAATCTGATCTCAAGAGGGCCACACGAGTAAACTCATTGCAAGATTAAATAGAACTAATAAATGTGGACTTGTTCGTTTTTATATTAAGTTAATTTCACTTTTACACAATATATTATGAATAACCTCAGCGTTTTTAAGAAAAGTATGTGCAATTTCAACAATACTTTTATTCAGTTAAACATTTACTTGTGCATTATGCATAGGAACTGATCACAGTGATTATACAATGTTGAAAAACATTTATTCACATTTTTTGGAACTTAAAAACACAGTTCTGCATGACAAAATACATCAAACAGATAAAAATTAAGAAATGATTTGAATTTTTGCACACCTGAAGCTTAATCTGCTAATTAAAACACAGCGCCCCTCGTGGACAATATAGAAACTGCATATTTTCTATTAAACAAAGTACATGTTTTTTTCAATAATTGTTTTATCATTCTCTTCCTTTTATCTTGTCAACTTGTGAAAGTCAAATTTTTTTTATTTTTATTTTTATAATGATAATGATAATGCATTTAGCCACAGCCCGCAGGCCGTATGTTTGACACCCCTGCTCTACAGTGTTAGTTTTTTGCATGTCGGTCAGAAGTTTTAAGGGATATGAATACCTTTGCAAAGTGCTGCGGTCCAAAATTTTCAAAGAACTCTTAAAATCCAGGTTCAGCTCCTGCCAGAAAATATTAATCACAAAGCACCTCTCGTGTTTGCCCAGTGGAAACATCCTGATGAACCATTTAGTTGTGTTTGCCGCGGCTCTCCTCGTCCTCTACGGCAGCTATGGGAATGTAGGGAGGGCTGTGCGCTGCTATTTTAGGTAAAAAGGGATATAGATGTGCAAGTCTGCGTAACTGCCATACCTCTGAGACGTGAAAGCAGTGTTTGAGGATGTGTGGACGATAAAGCCAATGTGCTTGTTAGGACTAAACTGCTTCCCTAATATGCCAATTGTGCACATCCTCTTTTCTCAGGTGAAGCCCAAGTGCCTCATTCTCAACCGTGTCTGTAGCCGAGACCTTATGATCAGCCGTGATAAACTGCTTCGTCTTTTTCCTCTCTGTTGCAGTCTGCTCGCAGTTTTGTGGCCATAAAAGAAACTTGTTTAGCTTTAACTGATAAAATGTTGTTTTTTTTGTCGTAAAAAAAAACAGAAAGTATATGCTAGCACACAGACTTACAAGTTGTAATCAGACAAACCATAGTAATAGGGCCTTGAAGGCCACTAATATGGCCATTGTGGACATAATAAGACGTGTTAAGGTCACTAATAGGATGGTAAGAGCACATTAGTCATCAGACATACCCACTATTTGGTCAAATTCATGTTTTTGTTTCAGTAACTTTAGTCTAGACTAAATAGAGACTGGAACCATTTTAGTTGAAAGTCAAAAGACGATGAGCAAAAAAATAAAATCAAGAAATGTGCTGTCAAAATAAGCCTGAGTAAGAAAATCTAGTGAAGAACTCCAAGTGAGCCACCTTTGGTCTGTCAGCCCGGCAGCCAGCAATCCGCCACAATAAGTCTGACAAAGGACTCCTTACTTTGGTCTGATTCAGAACCACGGTGACGCCTCTCTCATAATCAATGCTGGACCTCAGAAGGTGCAGACCACACGCTTCAGTCGCTGACGGTGACAATGGGATATATCTCGTCGCCCTGAAGTCATCCAGACTGTTTCTCCTCGAACAGCCCTCTGAATGTCTCGACGGTGCCTGCTTTTGGAGTCAGAACGAGTCTCAGAACTGTTAACAGTGCAAAAACAGATATTGCTGGCTAAGTGGGTTTTGCCTCCACCGTAGCAGGTCTGTGAAAACAAAACAGAGTCATAGTTGCAGGAACTTTTGCTGAGATTAGACAGAAAACAAACGGCAACAACGAATAAAAACTTTGCAACTAGATCTTAAAGAAGTCGATCAGGCTTGATCAGTCTGGTTGCCCTGAACATATTTGATTGGCTCGTTTTCTTCTCAAGGTCAGTCATAGACAGCTCATACAGATGCAATCCAGAAGAGAATAGAAATCTATAGGAAAATTTGAACAAGCAATCGTTCAAAGAAGACACAGACAAGTGTGGATTCAAAGTTTCCAATCTCTATTTAAAGGTTGTCACTGATGGTGGATAAGTTACAAATCACTTTTAAAAAGCCTGCTGAACTCACAACTAGCAGAACAAGATGATTGCTTTAAAGAACAATATCCAAAATGTGCTTGCATGCATCTCCCTTCAGCATCATAACCCATAAATGTGGACATTGTTGAACAATCTGCAGGATGAAAAAAGTAAAACTCAGTCTAATGTCACGATGAAGGACTTCTGCAAAAGTATCGGTCAAACCAGAAAATGTCTGCAGTTGTGTTTCCGACCATTCACGTCGCTACACATAATCAGTAACTTCAGAAACCGGTGACTGGTTACACATTTTTGTGGTATAGCCGAGGAAAAGGTGAATTGTCAATGGAAAAAGTTAGAAGGCAATGATTTATCTTCTTTACCAGGAAACATTGGCTTTAAAAAGGACAGAGAAGCTCTCTTACAGCACACCAACAACCAAACACACACCTGACCAGGTAAGTGTCTACAGGTTGTACTGAGGCCAACATTAATCATCTTGGACTAAATCTGCAGCGTGTATTTAGTTAGATTTCAAAATGTCTTGATGTTACCACTGATGGCTTTTCTCCTTGTCTGAAAAACAGGTCCATCTGTTTGACTTTCACCCGATAATGGAGTCTGCTATTGGTGTGCTCGTGTCCCAGTTCAAGGCCTACGCTGGCAAAGATGGTTCCTCTGACACACTGAGCAGGGACGAGTTTCAAAAACTGGTCAAATCGGAGCTCTCCAACTTTGTCAAGGTAGGAGTGAAACGGGAGCAAACTAAAAAACTGCTGAGATGTGATGGTGACTTTAAATGTTTTTTCAAAGCCGGGTTGTACCTGCTTAGCCTAAGATTTATTTTCCCCAAAAAAGCTATGATACATTAAGAAATACCATTTAGTATTTCTGCACTGCAAGAAGAAACTCTGATGTCAGATCAGATGGCTTATTTCTTCTTAAACCTGCAACATGCCACACTTATTGCCTCAAAAGAGCTCAAGCACAAAATGTTTGCACCTTTAAACACGCGAGCACTGGATAGTTATCTTATATTTGCAGAAATATGGAATAAATAACAATATTTGTTACAATAACCAGGGATTTACAGAGTTACGCATCACTGATTATCACCCCTCCCCTCCGGGTTTTCCTCTCCAGTTCTGTCCCTTTTACCCAGAAGCTTAGATTAAAAGATATAATACACTGTACATAATGTAATACTCCATAAAAACATATAAATTCTTCTGTATATTATTAGATTTATTACTGAATCAGTAAAAAAACACCTTTCATTAGTTTGTTGCAGGCCTGACATCAGCTTTCCAGTCAATTCATACTGCACATAAAATTTGTTTTTAAAATCTTTGTGCCTACTTCATGCTGTACGACAATATCTATTTCTTGATTTATTGATTCTACAGGTCAGATAGTAATCAGGCCTTTGTATAAATAGTGAAACTAAACCAAAATATTTGGTTATATAATTTTTTTTTCATGATTTGACTGGGGCCATTACTTTTCACAAAGTTCTGGATGTGGGTTAGATAGCTCCCACCACCAATAAATCAAATGATCTTTTTAAAACAGCATTTTGTTTTTACTCCAGTTATCTTAGCGTCTGGGTGAATGAATTTGGAAAATTTTTGTTATTTAGCACACTTTATTCACATTTAGTGCATTTCTTCACATTTAGTGAGAACTGCTAAATATTAATGTTTAATCTGTATATAAATATTGAATCTATATTTCTACGTTAAATCTAATTATACATGTATATATCTACATATATATATTTTTTCTAAAAATACATCCCATATTTAAATCTTTAATCTAAATATGAATCATTAAACTAAATCTTAAATCTACATCTAAATATTTTTCACAAATCTAAATCTTAAATCTGAGACTTACATTTTCAGAAAATATGTTAACCACCCAGTACATAACATTGTAAATTAGAAGGGTCTTGGTTAATTAGCATATTTTCTTAAGATTTCATTCTGAGATTTAAGATTTAAATATACCGAGCAATTTAGATTTAACATTTAAATTTAGTATTTCCCACTAAATGTAAGAAAAATACATTAAATGTGAAGAAAGTGCACTAAATAACAGTGAAAATTTCTTTCACAATTTTTTTTTACATTTGGCATCTCATACTTGAATAGTATTAAAACTTTGTTTAAAGCTGATGAAAAGCAAAAAAAGAAGAAATTCATAACGGGGTAAATACTTTTTCTCACCACAGAGTAAAAAACAACCCCAGTTATTTAACTTCTTAAAATAAAAGTGAAAAACTTCTCCAGAGCTCTGGATGGAAGTGATCATAAGGCCTGTCCTTGCCCTAAAGCTGTATTTAGCCCATGTGTGCTTTTAAACACTACATCCACTGTCATATTGGCTGCATGAAACGCATGACAGGAAGCTTATATCGAAAACAGTTATTTCACGGTGGGAAAGTCAGATTCTTAAAGGGTATCATCTGACTACTCACTCGGCCTCATTTTGCTGTGATCACATTGCTGTTTAGATATGTCTTAATTCAGTGAATCACAGCCGTAACTATGCATGCAATGTTGTACGACTTCTAAAAACGAAAAGCGAGGCTCGTATTCTAAAAACAACAAAACAATAAATCCCACACCAAGAAAGAATCGGCCCTGCTTGTTGTCGGCATTTGAGACTCGTTTGATTCTGCTGCCTGCATTGTGCATTCCTGACAAGAATACACGCTGACAGAAAGTAGCTCTTCATGAGGCCCAACTGAGGATAAAGGGCTGCCTTTTCCAAGTGTGGAAAATTCCACAAGTTTCCTCTTTTGGCGAACAGCTGAGATCATCCACAGCAGCCACAAGGTGGTGACAGAGCCAGGGAATTGTGTGCCAAACCACCTCTGCTGATGCAGCATGTTTGAGGCTATATTTAATTCAGGATTGCATTGCCACTGATACTTTTTCACCCCCTGATGATATTTTTCAGTGTTGCCAGCTGGCTTTCAGGATCTTTTCTTTGTTTCTGTCTTTGTGTGTTTGTGTGTGCCTCACAAATGTGGTTTTCTGTTTTCCTTACAGAATGCAAGTGACCCTGCTGCCGTTGACCAGCTCATGAGTTCATTGGACATGAACAATGAT
Organism: Fundulus heteroclitus; assembly: GCF_011125445.2. Lineage (NCBI taxonomy): Eukaryota > Metazoa > Chordata > Actinopteri > Cyprinodontiformes > Fundulidae > Fundulus > Fundulus heteroclitus. Next base: position 25,082,546 of record NC_046363.1, on the reverse strand, counting down.
GGAGAGCTGTGCTTCCTGGAGTTCTGGCAGCTGATTGGGCGTCTGGCAAACAAGCATGGGGGATTCAGCCAATAGAGTGTCCTCTAATACTCTCTGTTTTTTTAATATAGTTTTATGGGTGCTACTGAACTTTTGGTGTGCCAAAAAGAGAAATCTTTCAAAAATAATAATAAAATAATCACCTCAAACAGTTTCATCTGCTGAAAAGTTCAAAGAGTCTCTTAAGTACACTAATAAAACAAACTGTTTGCAATTTACATAGCATTTTGGGGGTACATTTTTGTCATTATTCCTGGGTCGTTTCTGTCTAAACTGTACAGCTAGCAGCTGAGAGTCCGCGAGCAATATTTCAAATGTACTTAAAAAATTAGTGATATTAAAAATATCAAGATCATTTTGTTCATGATTGTCCTCCCATGATAAAAAGAAACTAACGGTTTCTGATCAAGACATAAAATGTAACTCAAAAATGTGACACACCTTTAAAATCTGCAGTATTCTCCGCAAGGTGGAGTGTGATTGCCCATCTCTGGGAAAAGAAAATAAGCTTGCTGGCAAGTTTGACTTTAGAATCAACAAATTTAAAACTGGATAGAAACTTTTAAAATCTGTACAATAAGGTAGCATTTTAAATGTCCGCCTTACAACCACGGCTAATACGAGCTGTGCATTGGCAACACGTTATTTGACGTTATAAGGCTCTGCTACCTATAGCAAGTTGGACTTTAAAATAAGCTAAACTTCCTGAATGCAAATGTTTAAAATGTATTCCAAGAAGGGTTCAGTCTCTGCCTCAAGTACCTTGGAGTCCAAGTATCTTGGTGTCTTGTTCACAAGTGGAGGTAGGATGGAGCAAGAGACGGATTACAGCTGCCTTTGCAGTGATGCGGGCACTGCTTGTGAAAAAGAAAGAGCTGAGGCAAAAACAAAGCTCTCGATTTACCTGTCCCTCTATGTTCCCACCCTCACCTATGATCATGAGGTATAGACCACGAACGAAAGAACGAGATCCTGGATACAATTGGCCCAAATGACTTCCTCCATAGGGTAGCCCGGCTCAGCTTTAGAGATAGGGTGAGAAACTTTATTTGGGGGGAGCTTAAAGCAGAGCCGCTGCTTCTCCGCATCGAAAGGAGGAGGTGGTTTGGGCATCTGATCAGGATGGTCCATGGTTGCCTCCCTTTGGAGGTTTTCCAGTTGCATCCCACTGGGAGAAGAGCCAGAACTCGCTGGAGGGACGATCTATCCCGTCTGGCCAGGAAGCTCCTTGAGGTCACCCACAATGAGCTGGAGGATATCGCTGGGGAGAAGCATGTCTGGGTTGCTCTCCTGGACCTGTTGTCCCCATGGCCCAATGTCGGATAAGAGGTAGACGATGGATGGATGGATGGATCGAAGCATGGCTAAAATGTTCCATTTATTTGCAAAACTATCTGAGTAAGAAACACTCTTCGCTAGCATATTTAGCTTTAGCGCTCTTGCTAAACTGGTTAAAGCTGAACAAAAACTTAAATCCGCGTTTAGTCCTGGACGTGGCTGTCCTGAGTTTGACTCTGGCCTGTGGACCTTTGCTGCATATCTTCCTTCTCTCACTCTTAGCCCCACTTCCTGACAGCCTACTTTTAATAAAGGCCACTAGTATGAAAAACAAATAAATAAGTATGAGGAAAGTTCGTAAATGTGACCAAGTGGTTATTCTTTTCATAATACAACCCATATAAACACATCAGTCTCTCTGGTCTTTGCAGGACACTTAATAAATGTGAATAGCTATGGTTGACAGAAGCAAAACACCTTCTGTAAGATTCAAATGTTCAAAGTTTCAGGAGTTAATATTTACTATTCTCTAAAATCAGTTTTTACAGTGCAGGGTATAGCAGAAGCAGAAGCCGTAACACATTTCAGTAGCAGCTTTTTTTTTACGGGTGGTATGGCTTTCTGCCCGTTCCTGGTGCTACTGATACATTTGTGATCTGATTTGAGCTTTATGATTTAGTGGTATGTTAAAGGAATATTTTACTTTTTTTTTTTTTTGTAAAAGCCTGGAGTACATTTTGATCATGTACCCTTCAAAATCTTGCACGTTTAGACTCGTTAGAACCCAACTCCGTTATCTATCTATCTATCTATCTATCTATCTATCTATCTATCTATCTATCTATCTATCTATCTATCTATCTATCTATCTATCTATCTATCTATCTATCTATCTATCTATCTATCTATCTATCTATCTATCTATCTATCTATCTATCTATCTATCCATCCTGCTACTGGGACAGTTACAGTTGCATCAGAACCAGCCCTTGCCATTTCCCAACACACACACTCACTCCCAGCTACGTGTGCTCACAAGCCAGTCATTAAAGCTGCTGGGTGGGAACGCATTGTCTGAAAAAGGCCTGTGTCTAAGCACTCCTGGCTCTGTTCATTCCTGGAAAATCTCACCTCCCACCCCGTCCAGGACTCACACAGAGGTATGGTGCTGGCCGGAGTGAGTTCAGGATTTCCTGTTTTGAACCCTACAGTAAAATCCAAATAAACAAAAAAAAAAAAAAAAAGAAAAAGAAAAAAAGGTTATCGCACGCGTGATCCGCTTGTTTGTATAGGTTGGTTTATTCTAAGTTTCAGGGTGTGGCTCGGACAACATCTGTGCGCGCACTCCAACGTGAACGCGCGCACTCTCGTTCTTACGTACAAATAAAAGTGTGCAGTGATGGAAATAGTTTAAGTTGTCCTGAAAATCCAAATCAGCGCATTTTCCATTATATCAACTCTTTTTTTTCTCTCTCTCTCTCAAAGAAAATGTTGCTTGTAACAGAGAGTTAAAGCTGCGCCTCTTTCCACATTCCTCCTCTCTCAGGCACACGCCCTGTGACAACGGGGGGAAAAAAAGAAAAGAGTTGGCTAGAGTGGAGGTTAAATCACGGAAAAGATATGTGCTGTTGGTTAATCTGGTGAGGAGGACCTAGAGGAAGGAAAGGGAGCAGCTGCTGAGAGTTTCTGTTCACTTTTTGTTCCCCTGTGCTGTAGGTGAGTCTTTGCTTTTCTCTTGAACTTTTTCATTTTGCGCAAAACCTTTTTTGGGGGCAACTTTACAGAGTATAAACTGTTTCCTCCTTCCTGTTAAAAAAAAAAAAAAAAAAAAAAGATTATTTTCTACCATACGCGTTGGGAGTGTCTGACCGCGAGGGTCGGTTTCCCCTTGTTAGTAATTCAACTCCAATCCCTTTACACTTCCACAGAAACCGGACTCTCTACTCACCCTTTTTTATTTATTTATTCATCTCTCTGCTGCCCGTGTGTCCATTCTTCCTCCAATCGCTTGACAAATTGTCAAGATTAGTTGGGGCTAAATTTAAATGAGCAACATCTCCGTTACGCGCAGCAGCTTTACAGAGAATTTTTCTTTTTCCTTTTGCACGCGTTCACCCTGATCCTGAAACGCTCATACGGTCATCGGTGTAGATGCGAATCTCTTATCAGCCTGAATTATTTAGTTTTCGATAAGATCCCGGTACTGAAACTCGCACAGCTCCGGCTCGGTGTAGTTAATGACGCGGATGAGGACAGCGGCCTGGCCGATGATGACAGGGAGGAAGCGGGCCGGTGTCACACCTTGTTGGAACAAACCTGATCAGGGTGGAGCTGGTCAGTTGCTGCCTGGCTGGGATTGATCAGCTCTATATACCGGACAGGTAGCGCCGAAAACTGGCTAGTTTAAATGGCTGCTTTAGGGTTTATAAAAACCTTCAGATATCAGACAAAAAAAAAAAAACTTTTAAATGCCCTTAAAGTTTGGCTGCTAAGGGTGCGCAAGGCGGACCAGTGGCGGACCTAGACCGAATTTACCAGGGGTGCCAAGGTGGGGCCTTTTTTTTTTTTCATGGGGGCACAGAACAAAATAAATAATAATAATAAAAAAATCAGGGACATATTTCCTCTTTTAATGTATTAAGTGAGCCAAAAGAGACACTTGAACTGCAGGTTGAAGATCTAGCAGGGCTGTGGTCCTCTACTTTAATACGGCTGAAGCTGAAAGTGCAATACCTTCATTTTTAAATCACGGTTAAAGTAAAACTGTAAAGGTAAAAAATATGAAATTGCACGAGGGACCAATCAGTGACGGTTTTTGTGCCAGCGCATTTTATCACAAGAAATTGATTTAGGATTATGTTTTCAGCACTGTTTTCAGTTCTACAGGGGCACCGGCAGGGGCGGTTCTAGACAGGGGCCAACAGGGGCCCATGCCCCTGTAGAAATGGCTCTGGCCCCTGTACTAAAAGCATTATGTTAAATAAACTTCTCATAATTATTTGCAATGGCAAAGAAACCATAACTGATTGGTCACTTTGACCAATATTATTTTTTACCTATACAGCTTTACTCTAAAAAGAATTTAAAACTTAAGATGTTTCACGTTTAGCTTTAGCTGTACTGAGCAGGGGGCAAAGTTTTCAACTGCTAGATCAGGGGTCTGAAACCTGCAGTTCCAGAGCCACAAATGGCTCACTTACTATTATTACACAGTTAAATATTGCCATTTTATTGTATTTAAAAAATTTTGTTCTGTGCCCCTGTGAAAAAACACTGGCCCCACTTTGGCCCCCCTGGTAAATTTGGTCTAGAACCGCCCCTGGGCACCGGCCCCTGTCAGCCCCTGTCTAGAACCGTCCATGAGGCGGGGCTGCATGACTCCCTCGACCAGTTTGAACATGGCAGCTGCTGATGTGCACAATAAGTCATCACCTGCTGAACAACAATCGTTTCAGTGTGTCTTTTTATGAGTTACTAATATGTCACTGTAATACATCAATCAGGAAGCAATAAATCAACCCGGATGACACAAAATAGGATCAGATTTCAGAATAGCGTTAGACTACAGGTGAAAAAATAAACAATCACTCAAGTTAATTTTACATTGAGTTTTGGTTCCTGTTTGTACATTTATAGATATTGCATTTTAGTTTCACACTTTCGAAATACAAATGTAACAAATTATGTAATTATTAAAATGATCTAGTACAGCGTTTTCTAGAAAGTTAACACTTTGGATTTGAATTTAAGTGGCACAATATATAAAATCGTAGTCTGTATTGTTTTATCAATTTATGCAATATCACAAACACAAAGAACTGCCTATAGGTGCAATCTTTGATTGTACATTGTAAAGTATTGTACATGCCAATACTAATCTTGACCTAAAAGTAATAGTTTTACTACCCTACATACTTGATGTATTTTGGCCAAGATGCTCACAGGCAGTGGTGCAAACATCGGGATAAAGGAAAAGAAAGGGGGAAAAAGTCAGGAAATTGTGGGTTAAGTTAATATTCAGTAATATATCACAAAATGTTTTCCAGGAATCATGGAGCTGAGAGATTTTTAAATTGGCAGTTATTGTTGACTATTGTATTTTTTACTATACTTAATGGGATATTTTTTTTTTTTTTTTTTTTTTTTAGAAATAAGGATAACCAATCCTTAACCAATCTGTCTGTGTGATTTGAGTTAACTGACTTTGTAAAGTGCCTTGAGATGACGTGTTGTGAATTACCGCTATATCAACAAGCTGAATTGAACTAAAGTCAGTAACAGTTGTTTAAAACGTAGTAGACAGATATCGCAGTGAGTTCAAGCAAATAAGTTATCAAATAAATGGGTAAAGCTGTAGTGCTAGAATTCAGAGGTGTAGACTCACAGGTCAAAGACCTGGTTTTACAAAAACTAAAAATACTTAATTTAGATCTTCACTTGGACTTGAGCTGTTTGACTTTAAAACTTTTGATATTTTAAAATAGATGTTACGCATAAATTTCTTGACTAAACTGTTATTTCATTCGATTCAGTACACTTATATCCCAGCAGTTTACAACAAATGCCTTCCTTACAGCTTACACAATACAAACAGATCTAATTTGAATATATTTCTATATAGATAAATATTCAAATCAGCCCAATTACATTGAATATTAAAATGTAGTTATGAAGTGTGATGTTAGTTGTGGTAAACTTGTCAAATTCAGTATAAAATGCAAAGGGGTTTGCAAACTGCGTTCTGTAGCCCCAACCTGAAGACGCAAGTCTGAGCAGTGTGTGTCGAGGGTGTGTGGGGTCTACAGAGATGTTGGCCGGCCTTTTCCTGACCGTAGACCTGTACGAGTCCTCGACAGAGGGTAGATCGGTCCTGATGATCCTCTCTGCAGACCTACTGGTTCATTGGACTTGAATGTTTCAGGTCATAAATAAATCATCATCATCATAAAATAATCATATAAATGTTGATATCAGAAAACAATAACATGAGGGGAAAAAAATAATATTTTGTGTTTAATACAATCCTTTCCCAATGTAAAAAAAGTAATTTCCCGCCAAGCCTAACAACTCCTTGTAACCTTGACAACAAAAACTGCCATCAAACATCTGGCATGACTGGCAATGATTCTGTTAAATCCCTGTGGGGGAATGTTGTCCCACTCATTTCTGCAGAAATGGACCGTTTCAGCCACGTTGCAGTTTTCTAGAACTAACGGTCTCTTCACATCTCAATGGGATTTAAGTCTGGACTTTGACTAGGCCACTCCCAAATGTTCATTTAGTCTTTTTTTCTAGCTATTCATTGGTAGACTTACAGGTGGGCTTCAGATCATTGCACAGCTGCATTCTACGATTGCGCTCGGGCCGGAGGTCACAAACCCGAGGCCGAACATGCTCCTTCAGGGTCGTCTGTTAGAGAGCAGAAACCATGGATCCAGCAATGACAAGAAACAGAGACTGTAATAAGCAGATATTACAATTAGTTTGAACTGAACCCTTTAAGAGTGACAAAAAAAACAAGAATGAAATACCAAATTAATATGAAACAGTTCAAACAAAACTCTGATTCCAGTCTTTAGAGTAAATGAGACACGCTATAATGCTTTCATGATTCGCCTTTATCATGTTTACCTCCGTCTGTCTATAAGTCAATAATTTTACAACTCCGTGTCCAAAACCAAATTTAGAAATAAAATCTGTCTTTTGACAGTAGAAAAATAATTCAATGTATTTGCAGTCTGAGTTCACATGAGGACCAGCTTATGCTGGGAATTTCTGAACCAACATGTGCTGCAAATTTCCCCTAAACCAAGACAAGAGAGTCAAACTCCCTCTAAACAGACTCAGTCATACAAACAAAACAATGAGCATAGCTTCACGCAAGCATTCATTCCACGTGAGTCACTGATCTCCGCTCACTCTCAATCGCAGCAAATGTGTGCCGAGGGGAGCCTTCAGAATTCCCCCTCTTGTGCATTCAGAAAAAACACCAACCATGCAGGCCACCCTTTGCTCCCAACATTTCCTCTTTCATTTTTTTTTTTTTTGTCATCCTGCAGCCTTGACTCAAAACTTCTTATTGTTATTTTTTTTTACCCCATCCTGCTGAAAAAGGACACTAATGGATGGTGGTGTGCTGGACATTTTTATTTGCAGCGCAGCCGATACACACACTCATCTTTGCTGTCTGGCTTGTGAAGGATGTAAGGAAGGTGTCGGGACAATCATAGCAGCCTATCAAATAATAATCAGCAGCATGCCGATGATAGATGTTTACTCGCTGGTTGGTTAACTGCGTGCGCATTGTGTGTCGACGTGAAACTAAACCCGGGGTTTGGATGCTGCCTCTCGCTCGTCTGCTAATTAGGTTAATGCAGCAGAAGTCCAAGCTGACCTTCTATTGGTGCGTGGGTTTGTGCGCGCGTGCGTGCGTGCGTGTGTGTGTGTGTGAGAGTTATTGTCTCTCTATTTGTGCATCTGTATGTCACTGTAGGCGTAGTGCAAGTATTGAGGTGTGGCATCTGTGTCAGATAGGAGATCTAGACGCTTCTACAGTTACTCCCAACACCGTCGCCCCAGGCATCCATCACCATCACCCGTACTGTGGCCGCCACGGCCTCTGGGTAGTTTCCGATACTCACTGGAAATCCTCCATGGCAGCGTCACTCCACTCTGCTGATACTGATTAACTCGACTCAAGTGTCCATAACATTTATTTTTCCAGGCCGGTGTTGTGCTGGAATCAGTAGATTGAAACTGAAGTAATGCTGATACTTCACCAGTGAAGTACATACACACATAAAAGAGCTCTGAAATTAACTGGTTCACAATGAAGGATTTTTTTTTCTACAGAAATAAGGCTTTTTTTTCCTGAAATCATTTGCCTTTTAAACCACAATGCTCTTGTTCACATTTTTAAAGTTTAAATTGCCACAAAGCTAAATTTCTCATAAACTATCATAAAAATCCTGATTTTATCTAAGTACAACCTCAAATGAGAAGACCTCCGCTCGGTGCCTTGCAAAAATATTAATATTTTTGCATTTTCTCACATTATAATCACAAACATCAAGGCATTCTGATGGGGGTTTATCTGATAGGCCAACACAAAGTAGAGTATATCTGCGCAATGGAAGGAAAACGGTTTTTAAAAATATTTAAAAAATCTTTACAGTATGGCTTGCATTTTTGCACTTCTTTTCTTTAGTTAGATATCTCCTAAATAAAATCCAGCACAAAAAAATCGCCTTCAGAAGTCAATGAGTCCACCTGTCAGTAATTTATTCCGATTACAAATGCAGCCATTTCCTGAAGGCCTGAGACTTTCGTTTGATAAGATTAGTGAACAAACAACAACAATCTCATAAAGACCAAGAAACATGATGCAAGGTTAGGTGATAAAAGTTTATCACAAGCTCTGGACATCTCTTTATTCCAGCATCCAAAAACCGAGGCGAGCTCTAAAAGAGTATCCACCTAAATCGACAGGCTGTACAAGGAACGTGTTTATTGAGGAAGCAGGATAGAGGCCAGTGGTAACTCTGGAGGAGCTGCACCGATGTTCACAGGACAACTACTAGTTTTACACTTGTCAATTTTGGCTTTCATGGAAGAGTGGCAAGAAGAAAATAGTCATTGATGAGAGGAAGCCAGAATAAATCATATTTTCATTTTCCATCAGCCAGGAGGCAGCAAAAAATTAGCAGAAGAAGCCCTGAGACAAAAAGGGAAGTTTTTGCTTTAACACTCCACATCAAGCTCAACACAGCATGTCAAACATGGTGGTGGCAGCATCATGCTGTGGGCGGATGCTTGTCAATTACAGGCGATGATGATGGAAAGATGTATGTAGTTGCCAAAAGACTAGAGCTGGGGTGGAGGTTCACCTTCCAGCAGTACGACCCTTGACATACGGACAGATCTACGACAGAATGGTTCAGATCAAAGCAACCAGAGCTAAATCTAACATGAAAATTACTGTTAACAGATGCACTCCATCCATTTTTGCAAAGAAGAATTGGCAAAAACTGATGTCCAAAAGCAAAGAAAACTTACCTCTAAAGTAATAACGGCAACAATATAGATAAACCACATATCAACTCAGCAGCATTAGAAACGCGTGCCACACTTTTCAGATTTTAATTTGTATAAATGCCAAACGGTGTGTATCATTTTCTTTCCTCTTCACAATTATACTATGCTTTGTGTGAACCCCCATGTTACCATTAATGAATAAAATAATTTTAACACATCTGAAACTGATCCACTTCTCTTGCTCTCTTTGAGCCGTTATTCTTTTTGAAATAAAAACACACAATTCTGACATCCATCCATCCATCCATCCATCCATCCATCCATTTTCTACCACGTTTATCCCTTGTGGTGTCGTGAGGGTTGCTGGTACCCATCTCCAGCTGTCAATGGGCGAGAGTCAGGGTACACCCTGGACAGGTCGCCAGTCTATCGTAGACAATTCAGACATACGCTGGCTTGCAATTTTTGCAGCTTGTGTTTTGAGAATTCAAATTGTATCACCATTTTTACACAACATGTAATAAAGCGACGTGTGCAATAACAGTTACGGTCATAGACAAGGTGTTCTAATGCTAAAATAACACCAGATATCATATATAACAAAACAGCTTTAGTTGAGCAGTGACAGATTTCAGTCAAAGTTCTTAGTCCTCCATACGAGACATATGAAGGGATTTACAACTTTTTTAGTGTGAATGCTGTTGGCATTATCAATGCCTAATAATTTTATTATTATTTTTTTTTGCATTTGAACCACATTAGAACTGGTCCTGCTCAAAACCTACACCACCTAGACTCTTCAAACCTGGACCAGATTATTCTACACTAACAGGAGGAGCTTTCCAGTTCTGTTTGTGATTTGTGAAACCTTTGTCAAATGACAAGTCCAATTTTCCACTTATGAAGTTTCTACTAGTTCTTTAAAAGTCAACATCTGTCTTTCCATAAATTTTCTCTTCAGCCTTTTTCAGCAAAAAGTTGTGCTTCCACAGTATGTCCGCCGCAAGTTCTGACTTGGTTTTCTAAAATGTCTTCCATTTCCTTCCTTCAACAGAAGGTTTTGCAGACAGTGCGGAGACTCCAGCCTGTTGTGCCATTTTAGCTTACTGTTTTTCTGTTGATCAGCTGACAGTTTAGCTGTTCTTAATGATGGTTATGCTCATTTTTCTCTCGTTCCGCTACCTTCTGCTTTTTTCTCTTTCTTTTTTTCAGTCAAAGGATTCATCTTACAGCGTTCACGCTGCATTTTTGCAGGAAATGCAAATGTTTCTAGTTTTGTATGCGGTTGGCGTTGGTTTCACCGACAGCAGTTAATTTTAATTGAGTGCAGCTGTGAGCAACTCATGTGTTTTGTTGCACAGTATTTGTGAAACCCCGCACATTAACATTACACTCTACAGTCAAGCCTCTTTTTAACAGAAATATTTTAACATATCGACAGCTTTTACCCAAGTTCTAAAAGATCAACTGCGTTGCGACTTAAATAATCAAGTGGGACACAAACATTGTGCTTAGACATTAAAGTTTTGGAAAATTGTCTTTTTTTTTACCAGTGGCAAAAAGTTACATGAGATTTAGTAAATATGTCTTTAATACTTTTGAATTAAAGAAAACAAATAATTTGTTTGCTACTAATCTGTGATGTAAGATCAATATTGTTGATGAAAATGAAATTCTAATACTTATGTTACACTCTTTAATATCTGCTTTTGTATCAGTGATATTTGAATGGATGGTGCTTTGCATTTAATGTCATGGAAAACATAAATGAATCACCAGCTAAACCAGGCTGCCACAGAGATTTTAGGTGTGTCAAAGCTTTTCAGAACATGGGCCCTGGGTCTCACACGCCATGTAAACCACACATATGCACCACTGTTACAGAATTATACACTCAAATATTGCAGCTTTTACTCAATAAATCATCACTTATTCTCTTGCAAGACTGTGCAAATGCTTTCCCTCCTTGGCATGCAAGTTGCTTGGTCAACTACTTGGGGTTGAGGGGGGCACTAAGAGTAATAAACCTTAATCCCAAAAATGGTTAGTTGGTCCTTTAATATGAAAAAAGTACTTAAAGGAGCTATAAGTAAGATATTTACAGTAAATCAACCTATGAGCTTGAATCATTCTCATTTGTCAGATGGGATGGAAGTAACATTGCCTATAAACAACTGGTGTCTTAGTCACGTATTTCTCCTTTCAAACCTAGAGGTACGGTCTGGAACTATTCCGGTTCAGAGCGTAGCCCGTGTTTACTTCCTGGTTCCTGAGCCAATCATATGAGTGTTTCCAGGGTTCCCAACACAGAGCACAGCTTTGGTATTTTATTTTTGGCAAAAGAGCAGCAGCTTAAAAACAAGGAAGCCAGTAAGAGAAGCGGACCAGAAATATAACAGAATACCGCATCATATACCTGTCCTGTGGAAGTAAAAATTTAGTGCAAAAACAGACAACTTGGTAAATGGCAGGTCTTAGTGAAAGGCATTGTGTATGTGTTGTTCTGATTTTAACCACTAGACGTCATTATTACTCATTGTTCCTTTAAACAATTGGTGTTGTCACAGCAAAGCATTGTAGTTGGTAATGACAGTAAAACACTCAATTCCACACCACTGATCCCAGTATACATGCACTATCCAGAAAGTGAGCACATCAAAAAACACACACATACTCCGAAGACATCACATGACTTGATGTTGCATAAAAGGATCTTCATCTCTTGTTGTTTCGATCGACACAACAACACACCAGCATCCGTGTTTTGAGAAACACAAGTTCATTATCGGGAGCTCAAGGGAGCTTTAACGACTAAATACATAATCAGGCTGACATAATGTATAAATCCACTTAAACTACATTGCTTTAAATCAGAAAAGTAGCAACAGATATATTTAAGTCTTTCAATATAGTGCCAGAGCACACCGTGAGCTTTGTGTCTCCTAGCTCTCCGCTGGCTCCGTGCTGAGCGTCTCGTGCAGTATGAATAGACAGAGCCAAAGCAAACTTTTTTGTGTTCTTCCCACCCCAACTATGAGAAAGAAACTTTGCTCTCATGGAGTATGTAACAAGCTTTACTGTCAAGACAGAAGACCCGGAAATTCAGTCAGACACTGAGGTGCATTTAAAAGATTTATCAGAACAGTCAGGGAAACTCTGCAGGAGCAAGCTGGTTTCATCCAGGCAGCAGCGAGAGCCGGCTCGCTTTCTGCAGAGACGTCAGGTAGAAAAGCGGAGGCTTGACAGGAATCCTGGGGACAGGCGAGGGGCGTGTACTGGAGGTCAGGGATGGGCAGACAAATCCAAAACGTAAGGTCAAGCTTATAGGTCAGGTGCAATAATCAGCCGCTGTCCTGCTGTCTGATAAAAGCTTAAATGGACCATAACACAGGTGTGGGACATGAGCCTGATAGCAGCAGAGCCATGAAGCAGGCTCATAGGTGCAATGCATGAGCTTGATAGCAGTGGTGCAGTGGGGGTGGCAGGGGGCAGACAGCAGGCAGGCACAGATCATGGCAGTGAGTGTTTAAGCACAGAGTTACGATGTTAGTCTTTCAAACTTCTGGATTTCCTGAAAAATATTGGATTGGAGTTAAATGATCCTCAGACAGTGTATAGATACCTCCAAGAGGGAAATAATTATTACCTGAAGTAATCAGAAGATAAGGCCAGGTCCCCCATTATCTCAGCCACTAGGAGGCAGAGGTCAGGGAACCTTCATTGGTGCAGACAGAATGTTGGCTTAGTGTGCCATGAGTTTAAGTTATGTTGTTATTGTGGCATCGCCACAAGGTTTGAGTGTCACTTATGTCAATTTTGTGGCACTCAGACAAAAGTGCATTTTATATAGGGTGCCTTTAAGTTGCAGTGCTCAGACCAAGAAATGTTTAAATATGGCCAAAAACTCTGTGGCTTTGTGAAATATAGTAATGCAATCCTGAAACTTTCTTTTCTTCAAGCAGCGCATGTTTGCATGCTTTAAAAATGCAAGGCAGATATAATGCATTTTAAGGGGGGTAAAACAAACTCCCAGATAAGACAAGAAGATGTTCAAAAGGAGGCTTTGTGGACTGATGACCTTACACAAGAATGTTGGAAAAACAAAAACCCTATATTACTCTTCTGGCACTTCATCCCTTGATTCTTCCAAATTAAAAGTTCACGTGCAGTTCTTTATTAAAGATGAGGGTAATTTTCTTCATGCTAATGTGAAAGATTCTGTCTCATAAGTTTAACTGACATCTCTTGAGGTATTATTTGCAACTTGTGAGTGAACCAGATGAGGTTTTAGGTCATGTTCATAAATAAACATAAGTCAGGGCTCATCTGTAGTACAAGACAGATTTGCACCCCAGCTTCTTTCTATAGAAAAAACACTTTTATTTTACTTCACCGGTAAAATTTGCAGAGGTTTAACATGCCTTTTTTATTTGCTGTCAGCAGTCTTGAGGAAGATTTCTCATTACGGCCTTCATTTGTGCAGCATGTTGTGTATTTCCAGCTGCTATTAGTCTCTGTGAAGGGATGTAGGGAGGTACAGGTGTTGGTAATAATTCATTTGCCCTGCTTAGGTGTCCCAGAAAACCACTACGATGCACCAGCTTGGGCAAACCGAAGATCCTGAACACGCGGGAGATGAATGAGACTCCATCATGGTTATCTTAATTAGGGACACCCATGCTTTGCGTGCAGTTGCATGCTGGAAACCTCTTTACTGTGTGTAAAACCATTGAGATTCAGGTCCAAATCTCATCCATTATGTATCAAGAGCTTCATGGAAAGTTCAGCATCCAGTGATTGGTTTGGATTCCTTCAGAAAGAGCAATCCACAGTGTTCGTGTTCAGGTTGTTTGCTTGAGCGCCTGAGCGATGCTTTATGAATCGTGCTTGACCAGAGTGTGAGTCATGAGTTGCTGCAGCAGACGGGTATTAGGGAGGAGGAGTAACCCGAACTTTCAGCGCTTCAAGTGCTTGTTTGGGATCAGATATCTCCTGTCAGAGATCATAGCTTCCTTTGTCTTTACCTTCAGGGACTCCCATCTTACTTCACCCTTTTCTTTTTATCTTTTGACAGCCTTGATGTCCTCTCGCTCACTCTCCTCCTTCTCCTCTGTGCTGACGTCATTTGTGTCTTCGACCTTTTTTTAGATGCACTTCTAAGCAAGTTTGGCTGAGAGGCATTTTAAAAAACTTTATTTATTCTATATTTTGGTGTGTTCTTTTTTATTGTTATTCCAAATCCAATATATAAGAGTGATCATTCATTATGAAAAACATTGCACAGGATAAATATATGTATAGAATAAGAATTTAAATATCTGACCATGTCCTCAGCCTGAAATTCTGCAGAACCCTGCTAATGAACAGTTTGTGTGATTCAGGGGCGTTCATGCAGGAAAATATCTACGACATACAGGACACTCCTCACCTAAACTGTTCTGTTGCAGCTCTGGTTGTGTGATTAGGGCGGTTCTCCTGCTGGAAAATGAATCTCCACCATAGTCTTGGGGTTTTTAAAAGCCTCTTGCTGGTTTTATTGCTGGAGTGCCTTGTATTTAGCGGCATCAATTCTGACTAGCCTCGACATCTGTGCTGAAGAAAACCATCCACGCAGCACGATGCCACCTCCATAATGGTGTGTTTAAGGTGTCACCGTGTTTTTTTGCCACACCCTGTGTTTTGAAAGGTTCATCACAGGTTCACAGGTCTCTTGGCTGCCTCTACCTGGTTGGACTTTGTTTTGAAGGACCAGTTTTAAACTTCTATTCAGCCGTGTCTCTAATCTGTCGGCCATGTTTTCTTGGTCCTCATGATGATGCTTATTCACCAAGGTTCCCTGAAAAAATCCCTGAGGCCTTAAATAGATTAAATTACACAGTATTTACTAATTATGTGGCTGCTAGACAGAACAGGTTGCTGTGGATTTTATTTAGAGGTATCACAGTAAAAGAGGAAGGGGGTTGAGACCCCCCCCCCCCCCCACACGCCACACTTTGCTGTAGGGGTGGGCTATATATATATATGATAGATATAATATCTATATATATATATATATATATATAGATATATATATATATATATATATATATATATAATATATAATAATATATATATATATATATATATATAAATAAGAGATGTAAGATTAAACTATTGTTTATATTGAGATGGTCTATGTTGTGTTAGAATTAGACTTTTATGTATTCCAGTTGGTTATTGTTCAATTATTTCTCATATTTATCTACAGTTGTATATTACTTTTTTTTTTTTTTGTCCGTGAGACATTTGGAATAAATGTTTGATTCAGAGATGCCGTTTTATAATTACTTTATAAAAAGAAAAAACATGTTGAGATAAATATCGTATATCGGCATGCAGCTTAAGAATATGTAGATATTATTTTTGGCCCATGTCGCCCAGCCATAGTTTGCAGATTTTTTTTCATTTTTTTTGCAAAAATGTTTTTTTTTTAAAAAAACTACACATTTTCCTTCCACTGCTCTATTCTTTACTGCTTTATGTTGGTCTGTCTGATAAAATCTAATAAAATACACAGAATCACATGGTTACAATGTGATAAAATGTAAAAAAAGAAGTTCAAGGAGTGTTAATACTTTTGCAAGGCATTGTAAAAATAACCTCTTTTAATGAAATTCCTAAGAACTCCACTCAAAGGCAAACAGAGTCTGGGAGCCTTAGATATGACCGTATCTTCCTTTGTCACTTCCCCACACTTAGCTGTCCTCCTCTGCCCTTGTCTTCTCTAATTCTAGAGATATGGAGTCGGCCATTAAGACCGTTGTGACAACGTTTCTTAGTTCTGCCAGAGGGAAGGAGAGCCTTGACACTAAATCCTTCCAGAAGCTGGTCCAGAAACAGCTTGGTGGTGTCATGGAGGTGAGAACGTGAACAACTGCTTGCTGTTTTGCATCATTCGTAGATGAAAAACATTTAACTCGGATTGTGTGTCCTCTGCATCCCATCCATCAGGACACAAGCAGTTCTTCTGCCATTAAGGAGATGCAGCAGGGCCTGGACGAGAACAGCGACGGAAAAGTCAGCTTCCAGGAATATCTCCAGTTGATTGGCTACATCGCCAACAGTCTCAGTCAGAGCAAGTCCGGGTCCAAAGAAAACGCGTCATAGGGGAGAAGAGGCCTTCAAGAGATCTTCAAACTAAAGCACACCTTCTTCGTTCTTAAAATGAAACATTCCAGCCATTATCTATACTTTTATTTTCCTTAGACGTCCATAATCATTTTACTGAAATGCAATGTTTTCCGAACTTTGCTCTTTGTTATTAATCTCTTTAAACATTAAAGTTCTCTTAGTTTGTCTTTTTTATATAGACAGTTAAAGAAAACATGGTTTACAAATAAAATCTTTGTATTAAAAGTAAAGTAGATTGTAATGTTTTTATTGTTGCCATTTTGTTTTTAGAACTCGAGCGTTTAATACTATTGCCATATCCTTTTATTCCACTGGGGATTTGGAGGACCAAAACTGTCCCGATAAAGTTATATGAATGAATAAATAATGGCTTAGAAGATAAATAAATGTTACAACAAACCTCTCTTACCATACTGCTCAATGAAGGTGGCAAGAACGCAAATTTGCATCGTTTGTTTAAAATATTTAACTTTGGCTATAGATCATGGCGGGTTCAGAAGCTTTTCTTATGCAGTAATTTCCTTATGTATGTGAAACAAACGCATATCTGCTTTAACTGAACAGCAAGTTCTCCAGTCTTTCCCGCCTTGAGGAGAGGCAAAGAGAAATAGCCCTTTGTGTCTCATGCCATATTATGACCCAGGCAAACAAGGGGTCTTTTTTCACTCTTCGAGTTGGAGATTCTATTTTTTGTTATGTTTATGAGTGAGATTATGCAGGATAAAGGATTAATTTATTTCAAGGCTTTTCAGGCATCTTTACCAGGGGTGCATATAAAAATGCAGGGCGCTGAATGCACTGTAGTTTTTTTTCCCCTCCACATCGTCTGACAGGTAAAAACGCAATGCTACCTTCTTTCCTCTCTACCTACCTGCTGCACTTGCTAAATATAGCCGTGTATTCCCTGATGAGTCCGACTCACCGGCCTTTAGATGCATGAACGGCTGCAACCGGATCCTGACACACAGTATGCTTTCTATTGTGCACCGTCCTGCCTTTCTGCAACACTATCCACGTATGCGGCGCGTAGGATCGTGCACTCACACCGTGCTGCCCCACTCACTGACACAATATACCGCAGCAAAGACGGATAAGCAAGGGTACGCTCTTACTGACACTGCACAATGCATAAATTTCAACGCATGTTAAAATAAAAGAGCCCAAGCATTGATACGTATATAGTTTACTGTCAGATTTGAGATTTTTGCATGCAAATGACCACATTTTAAGCCATTGGCTATCTTCAAACAGCTTGGTCTCTCTTTCTACTGAAATGTGCCTTCAGTGGACTTTTTGAAGAATGTTTCGGTTCCTGTTCAAAGGTGACTGTGGTTAAGCTTTTATTTTCATGCTCTCTGCTCAAACATAAAGTGTCTTGGAGTTTTGTGCACGAGCGTGTTTGCTGAAGTGTTCATGTGTGCATGTCCTCGCTTTGTTTGAGGGGTTTTGTATAGCGATTTCTCTGTATGGCTGCCAGGTGTAATGGCTCTGTTCACCAGCGCTGCACTAATCCAGCTGGATACTATATCAGCCACAAGCCCCCCCACCCCCCCTCCCCTTCTTCCTTTCTGAACACCTTGCATTTTACAGAGGATATGAAGTTGTTTATTCATCTTGCTCATTGTTTAGTTTCCCACTCCTGTGAGTGATTTCTTTGTTTTGGCATGCATCACAAATGGGTTGCACAACACAGCAGCGGGATAATCCACTGTCTTAATCATAACCTGTAGGAAAAAAGGTGATATGTCATCTGCACAAAAGCCTATTGGGTTTATGAAATCCTTTTGGTCTAACTGGTTATAATTAGCAAGAGTAAATATTACAAAATCTGCTTCTCAAGCTTGCAAACTCAAAGCATCTTGTCATCTGCATACGATGAGAGTCACCGCTTGGATTAACGTAGAATTAAGATGCAAACTATTAATCTGCTTCTATAACAAGGACATTCCCATAGAGTAAAATATGATAGATTAGCAAATATATTACAGTAACACCTATATTAAGTTGATTACTTAAGACAATGTTATTATATTTCAAATATTTACATCGTTTATTTGGTGATTCTATGTTACTGCTAGAAAAATAAAAAATAACAGACTGTTACTTCTGAAATCAAAAGGGGATTTTTAACAGGAATGTCAACTGCTGAAAAATGCTCATGTACGTACAGCAATCACCCCCCGCTCTTTTTGCATGATTTATTGCATTGATGTAATCACGCCACAAAGGTGATCTAACCTACATTTCTGTGAGCTGGCATGGAAGTCCAGTCTGCATTTTTGGCATTTGTTGGAAAATATAATCAA